>NC_060149.1:85743258-85770158 GCF_021461385.2 Schistocerca piceifrons
AAGATGTTAAGCCACATGTAAATGTAGATACAAGCCTCTAAAGTGGCTATAAAATCGAACCAGTAACTACAAGACATTAGAGGGTTATACCTAACTATGATGTCTATATATGGACAAATTTAACTAACATTGGATGCCTAGATGAAAATATATGCATCTGCAAAGTTGGTCAAAATTTTCTGTGTGCAAATTTTAGGTTATCTTTAGGGGGCAATATCTCACCTTTGTGTTGTTCCACCCTTTTTTTCTTGCCACAGCTGAAAAGAGCGTGCTTTAATCTTTAAAAGCTATATTGTTTAATTTCTAGGTCTTCCATTTTGATGAGTAAAAATACATTTCAAAAGTTATTATTTTAGCACTTTGAGAAGATTGAAAAGTGAAATATTTTGCTCATTAACTCCCATAACTAAATTTGTTCAAACATTAATTTAACACAGGCCATAAAAGCAAGCATAATACACAACAGAGCAAGTTTGCAAAACAAAAATACTAAAGAGTCAGTTCCAATTTTGGTTAAACAGTTCAACAATTTTGTTAAGGCAGATTGTGGATAACTGTATTGTCTTCTTGATGATGATGATGATGATGATGATGATGATGATGATGGTGATGGTGGTGGTGGTGCTTCTGAAGTCATGAAAATATGTTGGTTAGGAGTCCATCAGGTGTCTTCAGGAGTTGGTGAGTTGAAGGGAGACCAGAACCATGTGGGTGCTTAAAAAAGATGGAGGAAACCTTGTAGTTCATGTGAAACTTCACACACTTTTCCAACCTGTCAAAAACTGTCATACATACATGCAAATACTGTCCTGGTTATAAACTTGCAATTGAGATTACTGGAATTTATTCATCTGCTTTGAAGGCAGCATCTGTGAATGCTGTAGCATCATTGGAAACTCTGCTTACTTTGAGCTGATTACAATTAATTGGTTTAAACTGATGATTTTCTCTTGTTCCAGACATTGTATGTCCCACCTTGTTTCTTGGTCAGGCTGAATTTCTTCAATTTCTTCTCTTGGTGCATAAAATAACTTTGTCTGGAATACTATCATTACAGAATTTGAACAAATTATATGAAGTCAGTATTTGGTCATCTAAGGGCCTTTTCAGACTAGCATGGGCTGCTAGTGTTTTTGCTGTTCCCCCAGTACCATCACAAGGTGATTTACCATAGCTTGTTCCAAAAAAAATTCCATTCGGCATTGATGCCAGAATCCTTTTCATGCAAACATAAATTGATGAAATTTTTGAAATTCTTATACTGAGCAGCTGAACCATCACTAAGATGATAAATGTTCTTAATGTTTTCAATTACTGTTTTTAAATATGCTATTAACTTTATTTGAAAGGTGTGGACACCAATGGTATAATGACAGAGACAGTCACTGATCATACAAATGGTAATACACGGACATTTGTTGCCACCAGAATAGACAACAAATGGATGTAATGGGACCAGACTATTCTCCCAATGAAATCCTTGCACAGCATCTTGAACAACAAATGAATAATGCTCAGCAAAATCCATGAATATAATTAATTCATTTTCTGCAAGATTTCTTTTTAGCTGCTTAAGGTATAAATTTTGGTGTTTTGACACAAAGTGACGGCTTCTTAAACCGGTAATTTTCAAAATCAGTGCCTCCATGAAATCTTCTCTAACATGTCTCTAATATGTGTCTGTCAGTATGTGCCCATTACTTGTATTCCATTGTCTCTTCAGGGTCATCTTCAAGGAAGGCCTCTAGTTGTATTTTTCATTTACATTCCCCACAACATTGCAGCATACAATATTTTGATTCCAAACTGCATACAGTTTTTTTCATCAAATGCTTGTAGTCATCTTCGGTGGAAGTTTGCTGAAGCCAGCATTAATTTGACATTTTGATGACTTGCGCATACACATACTGAATGAACATTCTTTCAGGTTACAAAGGAGCAGGCATTTCTGCTAGCGAATCTTTTCACCCTGGGCATAAGCAAGAAAACTCATTGCCTTCAAAAAAAAGTGAGGAAATTTTATTTTACTTTATCATTGAGCTTTTGCGTCATCATTGAGCTCTTCTTCACCATTTTAGTTGAAACATTGAGTTCTTTAGCCGTTTTTTTCCAATAGTCCAGCTGTTTGTGCTCAGGGCTTAAATTTGAACTTCACTTGCGGAATTGCTTGAAGTTTGAAGCTTAATCTAAAGTTGTTCAATTAAGATGCCCATATCTTTACATTTTTGGCACTCTTCCATTTGTATTTAAGCAATATCTACTTGGCTCACAACAGCATCTGTGGCAGTTACCTTAATATTGGTGCCTTGGGCTTTCATAACTTTGTGGTTTATGTATCTCACTGAATCCATTTTGCTGGTCCATTGAAGCTTTGGTTGTGGCTCTCCAGGTGGTGATAATGAAGTATCAGCAATAAAGCAAGCTTCAAAAACATCAGTGTCATTAGTGGATGGTGATCTTTGCTTATGCTGGTGCAATGATTCTTTTTGAGCCACTTCATGTCTACATTTGGTACCAGTTTTCTGACCAGGTTTAAAAACTTCATAACATCACGGAGACTTGGAATGTAGGGCATAGCCACTAGCCCTAGCATGTCAGAAATGTAACATCTGCTGCCCAGATTACCCACTAAACAAACTAGAGATGGTTGTGTTGTGTATCAAGTAATACTCCCAACCATCACACCAAGTGCTGGGCCTGTATTGTGGTGACAAATACAATCTTCAACCATTCTCCTCAGAGGTCAGAGACATACATATATATTTGTTGCAAGGCTGTATGTTACAACGGGGACTCACCTGAAAAGACAACAAAGTGCCAGTCCTGTGTACAGTGTTGTCTTTGGTCGCACCACTGTCAGCATGTCTCTCTCTGTTGCCGTGACAAGTGAAGTGATAATAGTGGCTGAAAGTCAGTGGTGCTCCATTGTTGCACTGTGTGCCATGCAGCAAACAAGCCTACTTCCTACTTCTAGGTATATGACATGGCTGTACGATTCTGCATGACTGAGCATACAGTATATCTGCCAATATGGTTCCTCTTTCAACAATTGTAAGAACATCAAAATGGCAGATATTGAGATAACTTATAATGGAATCACTTTGTAGTGGGAAGGCATCAGGACCAGATGAGATACCAGTGAGATTCTACAGAGATTATGTGAAAGTATTTGCTCCGCTTCTAACATTACCATTGTAGGTTGCTGGAACAAGGAAGGATTCCTAGCAACAGAAAAAAGTGCAGGCCATTCGCACTTACAAGAAGGGTTGTAGGACAGATGCCTATAATTATAGGCCTATATCAATGATGTCAGTCTGTTGTAGAATTATGGAACATATTTTATGCTCATGTATTATGATGTTTTTGGAGAACAAGAATCTTGTCTATAAAAATCAACAAATTTGCCACTGAATTCAAGACTTCCTGGCATATAGAACTTAACATGTCGCTCTTAACAGAACAAAATTGACAGATTTAAAGGTAATTTCTGGGTTACCCCAAGGAAGTGTGATAGGACCATTACTGTTTACACGGTTTATAAATGACCTAGTACCATGTGTCGGAAGCTCTTCAAGACTGTTTGCAGATGATGCAGTTGTCTATAACAAGGCAGTAGCACCAGAAGACAGTAACAATTTGCAAAAGGACCTACAGAGGATTGATGAATGTACAGGGACTGGCAGCTGATCTTGAATGTAGATAAATATAATCTATTATGCATACATAGGAAAAAATTCCATTACTGTACTACTACATTATTAATGGCTAGTTGCTGGGAACAGTATCTGCTGTAAAATATCCTCACATATGTCTTGCAAAATCACCGCAATGAGAAAATTTGATAAATTAGAGCTAATACGGAGGCTTACCGGCAATCATTCTTCCCATGCATCATATGTGAATGGAACAGGGAATGGGGATCAGGTAATGGTACCAGAAGTACCTTCTGCCACACACTGTCAGGTGGCTTGCAGAGTTTTGATGTAGATGTGGGGCCATTGAGATCCTGTATGGTGTTGAGTATGGCCCTCCTGAACCCGTTAATTTCATATTCAAACAGTTGTGTGCTCTCGACCAATGCAAGCAACAATATAACAGAACAGAAAACCGCAGTCTCAATAGATCTTCTGTCACTGTCGAATTACAACATGTGCTGATAGATGCTGACTTATATGCAGAATGTATATGGCATTATTCCTACCTACTTGGTGTAATTGTGTTAAAATGCTAATTGTTTGCATGTTGAAGTAAGTAGTGCACATCTTGTCTTTTGAGATTTGTTTCATGCTGTCTTCATGGTGTTGTAGTTTTAGTGGCCTACCATGTACTGTAGTAAGGAGCACATGTTGCTGCTTAATTTCTCCATTACTATAACCAATTGCTTCTTGTTGCTATGTGTTCTTATAATGAATCATAACACTTTTTTTCTTAACTGTGTTCTAGACTGGATTGGTAAATGATGAAAAAGAAAGATTTCTGCAGTAATAGACCTTTTCAAATACTGAGATGTAGGTAATTGGGAGAGAAGTCAGGTTCACGACCAGTTTGGCATGGCAATTGTCTGATAAGGAAGCAGTACATTGGGCTATGAAGCCGCCATCAACATATAGGAGTTGAGATCACATGTTGTATCCAGTGGCTTTCAAGATCATCAAACTTAGCTTCTGTTTACTGTGCTGCACAACTATGCATGCTGCTATATTATGATCACCATCATAGTTTTTGAGACATAGGCAGCAATTGCTGTTGGACAGATTGAAGCAAGACTTGTCAGGCCTATACATTTAATGATTTCATTTAAATCCCTTCCAGATGCTATACTTCTCCCTTTGATCTTTACGGGGGTTTGGCCACTTCTGAATAGATTGCAGACATAAACATTATCTTCAGGTGATTGTCTACTACTGGTTGCAGCTGTTCAGTCTCACCAACAGCTTCCAAAATATCCATGCTGATACTTATTATAAACACAGCCACTATTTTGTAGAATTCTTAGGTGCCGGGCTAGGTCATATTGTAATTACTCCAACAGACTTACCATCTTCAAGTGGTCTGGGACCACCTGAAGATGACAACAGATATGTTTGCTGAAGTATTGTGTAGTAGTTACAATGTGACCTGGCCGGACACCAAAGAATTCTACAAGTTAGAAAGACACTGGGAAAACATAAGATCGCATAACAACCACTATTGTTACAGCCCCCTGCACACTACTTGTCTGATATGTTTGTTGCACTCTCATTGTTTATGCATTGTCACAAGTCACTCATCCACTATGGTGCTGCTCTTTCCCACCTCCATGACAGTTGAAAGCCCTTGAAATTGTTTGGAGAAGCTTTATTGTCATGTGTCAACGTCCATGTATTTTTCATCTAATGGCAGAATTGCAGAATAGAATGACAGAGTGGCTACAGTTCAACTCCCATAGTCAGGATATGACACTGAAGACTTCAGATTTGTCACCAGCATGCTTCAAAATATACATACATGATACCTGTTTCATCTGGCATCATGGATGTAATGCTGTCAACAGATTTTTGAATCATTTCTACTGTCTTCATCCCTGAATTAAATTTACCATGGAGGTTGAAAGTGATGGGAGGCTTCTGTTTTTGTTTACAAAAACAAGATGGTACTCTGGGACATAGTATTCACCGAAAGCCAACACACACTGAACAGTATCTGCATACTAAGAATTGCCATCCACCATGCCAAGCACGCTTTGGACTCTGGTACACAGAGCATATGCCTTTTCCGACGCAAACAGTTTAACCCAAGAACTTGCACTGGCTGTTTCTAAGGAATATAGATACTCTGGGAAGCAGATTTGTCTGGCTGTGGAGTTTGGACCATACTCAGAGGTGCATGAAAAGGAACATAGGTCTGTGGCCTTTATTCCTTATGCTGAGGGCATATCATTTAAGACTGGAATAATTTTAAGGAATTTTTACATGAAGAGAGTGTTCTGCCCATCTATGATGATTAGGGCACTACTGGGCTCTGTGACGGATGATTTGGGGCTTAAAAAGCCTGGCATATATAAAATTCCTTGTCAGTGTGCGAAGGCTTACATCGGCTGTTCATTTTGCGCAGTTTAGGACAGGTGCGTGGAACATCGCCATCACACGAGGCTACAACAGCCCAAAAAATCGACGGTAGCAGCTCATTGCCTAAACGAGAGACATGGAATTAAATTTGATGAGACTGTAATGGTTGGCAACACTTCCAGTCTTTGGAACAGTGTTTATAAAGAAGCAATTGAAATTAGGTTGGCAGACAGTTTTATTAATAGAGACAGCAGTTTTCTACTTGGCAGGACATGGAATCCTGTGCTATCCCACATCAAAAAAGGACGTTCTCTGGTGCGGCCAGCCTGACTGAGTGCGATGTATTGTTGCCACCGGTGCTCTACTAAGGATGATGCCACCAGCCCAGTCTTGGATCATTTTGCAAGACATATGTGAGAGTATATTTTACAGTAGGTACTGTTCCCAGCAATTTATCATCAATAATGTCTGTGATGGGTTAAGCATGCACTGTGTGCAGTATGTAGGTCTTTATAGGATTGATGATTTGCAGCCATGGCATCAGTTTTCAGTGGGACTCAGGACCAGCAGTGTTCTCCTGAAGATGGTGGACAGTTAGACCACCAAAATATTGATTCATGTTGATGTTAGGATCCCACAGCAAAGCCAAGGAGACTTTCAAGACTTTTTACACCAGGAAGGTGTACAAAGTCAATTGAAAGCCCACTTGCATATTTAGTTAAGTGTGAAGCACCACTTCTTCCCCAAATGTGTGTGGTGTGTGTGTGCAGTGCTGTCATACGTTAATGCATGATTTGACACTACCCTTAGTCACATCTTTTTGCTAGAGCTGTCCATCATGTTATTCAAAGATTCCCTACACTCTTCGCCTCATTGTCATTTGGGGCTGCTTGTCAGTTGTCATTATGTCCACAGCACTGATATGTGCCATATTATACTTTTATTGTTTGTTACTGTGCACAGATCCTATACATGTGGGTGACTTGGTTCTTGCCCTTTGAGTGGTTAATTATATCGAACAAATGCCGCGGTCAGTGCAGCACTTGTAGCTTGTCCATTTCTCACATAATGATAAATTATATTTGTTTGTTTAACAACAAAAAATGTATTTTTGAAGTGAAAAACACTGCACATATAATGAAGAAACATTTCCTGGTGTCTATTTGACTATCTTTTAGCTGCACACAAAGCACAGTTCAAAACTGCAACTTGCTGCAGTAAACTCTCAACACTAACGCTTCCCTTTTACAGTAGTACTACCAGAAGGAGTGGAGGAAATAGTAACCTGTAACAGGAGGGCCTACCTGATGGCTGCTAACATGATAAGTTTCCATGTTCTGTTCTGCAAATTTACCCTTCTCACAGTAATATGCGCTTAATTGTTAAAAGTGCTGTTATTATATATTTTAAAAACTGTTCATCTTTGAAAATTGTATATATTAAGTATACCGTTGTTTTAGTATCAACAGTAAGATACTGGATGAAATAAGAATGCCTTGTAATGTATTTAGCTTAAGTCTTCCCACTATGATAACTAATCAACAGCCTTCAGGATTATGGCTGTCACAAAATTACAGCCTTCAGATTATGGCTATCACAAAATTTCTGTTATCACTTTGAAGCATGTTGTGAATTGCTTTGTTGCAAATTTACATACATTGTTCTTTTTTTACAGTCTCACAGTAAAACATTGGAAACACTGAATGTAGGCCATAACACACTGAGCAGTGAATGCCTGCATGTTATAAAGGAGCCACTTCAGCAGAACCGTAGTTTGTTACGTTTGGGTATGCAGTCAACACACCTCTCATGTGAGGGTGTCATAGCTTTGGCAGAATGCATCGCAGATAATAATGTTATTCAGGTAAAAGACAGATAATACGTTTGATATTTCTTGTATACAAAGTTAATTACTTTTAAATTTCAAAGCCGTTACATAGTGTAATGAACAAAAAGATGTTCAGTGGAACAGCACAGAAAATGAATGTATAGAATAAACCTTGGCAGTGTGAGAGACATTTTAAGACACACTGATCTAAATTGATTTAGTATTTACCTTATCTGGGTAGCATAAGAATTGTAGTGCACAATGATCACTATTTAGATTACAAAGTTGGAATGGGGCAGGGGGAATAGAGGATGATATTACATTAGTTGCAAAGGTAATAATTTCTTAAAGCTATCTGTGTAGTACTTTGAGCACCACCAGTCATTCTTTTATTTCTTAGTAAGACAGTTTTTAATTTTATTTATTTATCAGAGTTCATGGCACTATGCAAGATTCGGCTGCTTGGTTGCAAAATAAATCACTACACAGTTTAAAGAATGCTAATTAGAAAATTTGTAAACAAAATATTAAACCACATAAAAACTTACAAGAGAGTATGCAAATGCATAACACATCACACACAAAAAATCTAAACTACTGCTATGAATATCTGTACAGAATAGAAACAGCATGCCACAATCAAACCTTTCAATGTGAATTTTAATACTTGGGGTTTATCACTTAGCTTTTTTTTCAGTTCTGCTGGAAGCATACTGAAAATGAAACCTGCTGAATAGTGCGTACCTCTCTGCATAGTGCTTAAGGAAGTGTTATCCTAGTGCGCATCATTTTACATCTAGTGTCACTGACTGAATGTTACTGTTTCTTCTGAATGAGTTAGCAAAATCCCATGATGGATATGTACATGGATGACAGAGTTAGAACTCCAAGACACCTAAACAATAGCCTACATGAAGTTCACGAACTGACACTGCAGATCAGTGTAATTGTCGTCCCCCCCCCCCCCCCCCTTTTCTTTTTTTTAAACTGCAAATACTCTTGGTGAGTGCAAAGAGTTGCTCCAAAATACACAAAAATACAAGATAAGAGAAGGAAAGTAAGCAAAGTAAACAAGTCTTTGCATTTCAATGCCAGTGACAGTGGAGATCATTCTTAAAGTGAAGATAGAATCATTCAGTTTCTGCACCTCCTGAACGTGATACTTCCAAGATAGCCTTCCATATACCCTCAGTCCTAATAATTTAAAGTGTTTGACCTCATTGATCATTTGGCCAGTTTGCGACAATAAAAATTGGCTAAAGAGTTCTGTGTTAGAAACTGAATGCATTGGTTTTGTTGCTGTTAAGAGTTAATCTGTTCCCTGAAAGCCACATGCTGATGTTACTGGCTGCCCTATTAGTTATATCATTTATATTACATTCCATGTCTTTGACAATAACACTTGGGTCATGTGCAAATATAAATATTTTTGAGTCATCTGTCATGTTTAGTGGAAGGTCATTGATATGCAGGATGAGCAAAAACTCCACTGACTTTATTACTGTGAGACACATCTTCTTTACTGAAAGCTCTTTGCTTTCTATATTTTGAAAGGTGGTAGTGTGGACCAAAACAAGAAAAAAGTCTAAAGTGCATAGCTTACGAGCGATGAGCACTTTCTCATCATTGTTGCTCTGAAACACTTCTCTTCAACTGAACAAGTGCTCATAGCTCTGAATGTATGCATTTTAGAGCCCGTGTTTACCCATTTTATCTTGTTTTGGTCTATACTACCAACTCTAAAGTTTGTCGGTAGAGTTCAAGATAAAGCAATTGACCCAGAACAGATTCCATGACAACCCACACTTTACATGACCCCCCATCACATTGACACTGGGAAACTGCTTCTGGTTCCTATTTTTCAGATATAAAGTGAAGAGTTGTTGAGCTTTTTCCCTATTCCCATAACATTCTAATGTATGCAGAAGTATTGTATGACCCACACAATCAAATACTTTCGTTAAATTACAGAAAATACTTGCTGTCCTCAACCTGTTGTTTAGCCATGCTAGTGCCTCACACACGAAAGGATAAATTGCAGTTTTTGTGTATACCTCTTCCTGAAACCAAATTGTGAGTCTGACAGCAAATTATGTGTACTGAGATATGTTACCACTTTGCTATGCATTGCTTTCTCAAAAATTTGGAAAAACTGATATCAGTGAAACTGGCCACTGATTGTTTATATTCTCCCTCACCCTTTTATAAAGTGGTTTTACTAACGAGTGTTTCAGTCCATCAGGAAATTGGCCACACCTGAAAGACATTGAACAGCTGACTGAGTACAGAACTGATGTGTGGTGCACTTTTATTCATAATCCCACTTCAGATTGCATCAAACACATGGGAGTCCTTACTCTTTAATGGCATAATAACTGATTCATTTTCATCTTTGCTTGTTTCCTGTAGAATGCATGTGATGTATTAGTGTTGTAACACCAGCTTTTTAAGATTTCTGCATATTTAATTGTAGGCTTACTAATAAAATATATGTTTCCGACTATTGACTAGAGGTGATTATTAAATATATAGCACAACTTTGGTTTATTCTCATGTGAGAGAGTTGTAATATGTCGAACACCCACATTCTGCCCCAATATTTCATTCACAGTTGACCATACAGTTTCAATTTTGCACTGAAAGCTATTCATTGTCTTTGTTTTACCCTGTCTAATAGTAATCCTCAACAATTTGCAGTATTGTTTGTAGCAAAATTTTGTTATTCGTCTTTGACTGTACTTCGAATTATGATACAGCTCCCATATCATAATTTGAAGTACAGCTCCCTTCTTGTGCCATAGTAGAATACTATATGTGTACCCCATGTAACAGTAAATGATGTAGAACAAATCGGCAGCAAGGTCAAAAATATTGGATTTCCTGGCTACAAACATGCAGACAAATCAAAATCAAAAAGCTTTAAAAAATGGGCCTTCTCCGGACCAGTTGATTAAAAGACTTGGCCTTCAATCCAAGTATGCCATTTAAACATAGAAGGCATTGGCCAAGCTAAAAGCTAGTACCTATCTAAACTCCTTGTAAATAATGATATTTAAATAGTTCTAATACAGAAACGCACACTCCAGCTTCAGAAGACCTGCGTAAAAGAGGTACAATCCATGGCTACGATCTTGTGGGTGCTACATATCACAGTGTGTATGGTGGTGCCACCTGTGCAAGGAGCAATATTGAGCATGCTCACCTTATTTCAACAAACACAGAAAATGAGATCCAGTATGTCTTGATACAAATGGAGGACATCATTATAAATAATATTTGTAAGCCACCAAATGTGCTGTAGCCACTGGATGTTCTACCAATTACTGCCCATCATCTGTTTTATCCTAGAATTTAATATTCACCATGGTCATTTGAGACTATGCACGTGACAGTGAATGTGGTATTACAGTCAGTGATTGGGCTGAACATGAAAATCTGTACCTGGTTTATGATGCCAACGATATGACCACATTCAGATGGCTGTTTGGTGAAGAGGTTACAACCCAGATTTCTGCTTTGTGTACTGGGACTATAGAGGGCATCCACTGCCTATGTGCAGAGAAGTCATACATAATTTCCCACACAGCCATCACAGGCCAGTAATGCTCGATATGAGGCTCTCTGTCCCTTTATCGCGACCAAGATGGAATTTCCGCTGGGCTAATTGGCGGTGTTTTGCCAACCACATTGATAAATATATTTGTTTTATTCCAGCAGAACCCAACCAAAAATTACCCTCGATTTGTCAGAGCTGTTCTTACTGCTGCTAAGGAACTTATCCCCTGTGGGTACAGAAAGGAATATATACCAGCAAGGAATGAACATTGCGAATAATTTTATGAAGAATATAGCAAAACTGGTGACAATGTTATCGCAGACGACCTCCTCCAAAGTCTTGACACAGCTAGAAAAGTAAGATGGTGCGAGACAGTAGAAAATGTAAACTTAAAACATTCAACTGGAAAGGCATGGTGCCTTCTGTGTAAGCTTGGCGGAGCCTCCAATAAACCCAGTCAGAAATCTGGTATTTCAGGTAACCAAATCGCTAACCATATAGTAGAAACATCTAGATCATCCCGTGACAAACAACATACTTCCAAAATAAAATGAGAATTGACCTCTGTAAAAGCTCAGTGCCCAAAAGAATCTAATTTCTCTTTACCATTTACACTGATGAAATTGGATGAGGCCTTGAAACAAACTAAACGTGCTAAAGTACTTGGTCTGGATAATGTGCACCTGGAATTTCTGATAAACGTGGGTAATGGTGGGAAAAAAATGGATGGTCAGCTTCTTCTCCAACATTCTAGATAATGGACTACTGCCCAATGAGCTAATGGAACAAAAATAGTGGCAGTTTTGAAACCAGGTAAATCAGCTGACCAACCTCAAAGTTTCAGGCCAATTTCCCTTTTTAGCTATTCTTACAAACTCTTCAAGAGACTCATAGAATTAGTGGATTCATTGTGGAAAATATCCCCGCTAAACAAGCAAGTTTCAGGCCACAGAGAAGTTGCTGCGATCAGGTATTGGTCCTAACAATTTTCATAGATACTAGTTTCCAAGAAAACATGAAGATATTTGTCACATTTGTAGACCTAACCACAGAATATGACCCAGTCTGGAGAGAAGGAATGGTATACCAATTACTAAAAACAATCTGATACCAAAAAACTGTAACCTCCATCAACACCATGGTAAACAATAGGTATTTCCACATTTACTTGGGAGAAAATGTGAGCAAGGAGAGGAAATTAAGTAATGGTCTACCAGAGCTCTGTCTTAGTCCCCTATTATTCAACCTATATATCTCCAATCTCCCCAATAACAGGTCAACAGAATTCTGCTACACGGATGATATCACTATTGCTTGTAAAACCGAAGATCATGTACAAGTGGAGGCAGTTGTCACAGAATATCCAGCCATTATGAGATCCTATTTTAAGTGGCGATTTGAACCCAGTACAAGTAAAACTGATGTATGTAAATTCCATCTGAACAACAACGAGCGAGGTGGTGCAGTGGTTAGCACACTGGACTCGCATTCGGGAGGACGATGGTTCAATCCCGCGTCGGGCCATGCTGAATAGGTTTTCCATGATTTCCCTAAAATCGCTCCAGGCAAATGCCGGGATGGTTCCTTTGAAAGGGCACGGCCGACTTCCTTCCCCATCCTTCCCTAATTCGACGAGACTGATGACCTTGCTGTTTGGTCTCTTCCCCCAAACAACCCAACCATCTGAACAACAAACGAGCTAACAAGGAGCTCACAGTGAATCGTCATAAAAACACTTCTTGCCATAACAAATACTCTAAGTGCCTTGGTGTCACCCTTGACCGCACACTTTCATATAAAAAACATCTTGAAAATACTGCTCTCAAGATAACTCATAACAATATTATTTAAAAATTGTGTGGAATGACATGGTGAGCTTCAGCAGATACCTTGCTCACATCATCCGCTGCACTGGTCTTCTCAGCAGCTGAGTATTATGCTCCAGTGTGGCTACACAGCTGCCACACCAACTTTATCAGTGTCTAGCTGAACCACACTATGCAGTTAATAATAAACAATACAACCAACTCCCATTTATTGGCTTCATCTGCTGAGCAACATCTATCCACCCGCAATCCATAAAAGTGAGGCCTTGCTTAGGGAATACCGCAACCTACAGGAGAACCTGGAATTACCCATACAGGAAGACATACCAAGTCTACAATGAAATAGACTTCATTCAAGAAACCCACTGTTGTGGCAAGCAGAACAGCTAGATGACAGTAATATCAAGGTGAGAGTCCTGCGGAATCAGAACTGTAAACTTATTGAAAATCCTGAACAGCATGACTGGTTCTGAAAGTATAACTTTGATACTGCTGGCACAGAACTTGACAGAAAACTATGGGTCAAATTGAACAGAACTCACACTGGCCATGGTCAATGCAGAGACTCACTTTACAAGTGGGGCACTACAGAGTCTCGAGTTTGTGACTGTGGGACTCAGAACCAGTCAGTCAAGCTTATTAGGGATGAATGCCCCTTTTGTTCCTATCAAGGGAGCTGGAGTGACCTCATGAAAGCTGATGATACAGATCTTATGTGGATTAGAAACTTATATATTGCCATTTAGATAGTTTTACATATAGTTTCTGTCTTGCTGTATTCTTTTTATATGCATATACTGATGTTATACACCTGTATTTTTATACTGCTTGTGAGCCATATGACTAAATAAATAAACAGCTCCCATTTCGCCTTACATGATATTATAATACCATTACTTGTTCAAATCGGTTACTTATTAGTACTGTGTGACTGGCTACAATTTTTTGATAGTAAAGATCTGTCAAAGAATGAGATACAAGTTTTAAGAAATATATTTATCATTCAAGTTGTTTGTATTTCAGACTTCTTACCAAGTTTCCCCTTCGAGATTGGCTTTAAATGTCTGCATTACAAGTGGACTCGTATCTCTAAATATTTTGTTCAGTGCTTCGAAATATGATTCTGCCTTTATTCCTGTCAGTATTACTGCCTGTGCTTCAGGCTCAGACAAGCCATTACTAATTTTTCTCGTGCTGAACGTTTTGTGACTTATTACTGTTTCTCTGAATTTTAGTAGGAAACTATACTGCCTACACTAAGTTGTAAGATTCAAGTAAGTCAGCATTTGTTTTTCTGGAGAATCAGTCTGAAGGTTTATATTGAAATCTTCATACAAAATCAACTTAATGTTTTTCTTAAGAACCAAACCTAATGCAGGGTCAGGTCTGAAGAAAAGAAATCTAGTCTGAACAGCGTCATTTGCAGATGCCCGTAGTGAAAAGTTTTTTCTTTGAGAAATGAAACTCTCCTGCACAGTCTTCAGATATTTTATCTATACAGTGTTTTGATAAGTCAACACTTTTAAATGAAACATTGCACTAGACATAAATTCATTTTGCAGTCCTTACATATGGCAGATTTAGAGTAGCTTCTGCATGCCATGTATAGCAGTGAATACAAACCACAAATATTCAAATTTATCTCACCTGTAACTTAACAGATTTTGATTACAGTCTTGTGTGAAGCATTCAGATATGACAGTTGGCTGCTAGAATGTCTACCTGTATTAAGTATTTTGTCTGATGCAACAAGCAAATGATAAATGTCCAATCATAACCCTAAACTCAGATTATCAGCTGGTAGTGCAGCAGTATAGGCATATTCTTTCCCGGAGAACAATGTAAACCACTATAAACTGAAAACAGAGTTATATGTCTCACCAGGGACATCTTTGTTTATGCAGTTGTAGTGTGTAAATTAGTGTAAGTGTTAAATATGAAGTACCATGATAAGACTGGTGACGGCATTAGGTAAGGTTTACAGCTTGCCAGATATTTCACTTGTTGTGTAAGTGAATCATTAATGGAATACATAATTATTAAGAATATTGCGATTTTATTGTAATATAAATTGTATTAAAATTTCAGTAAAGTGTTTTTACTTTCTATGTGGTGCACTGTCAGTTGCATGTCTACTTGTTTGTGCCACATGTAATTCAACAGTGACACTTATACTGTCCAAAAATACATAAGAAATTGTCTTAGTGGGTACTTAATATTCTTTTTTTACTGTCAGGATAGCATTTAGATCACTAGAAGTGAATATATTGCAATTTTTTATAGTTTTCAGAGAGAGCAGTTTTTTAATTATGTACTCTGTGCTATTATTGTATGTACTGTAAATAGAAAGTGTGTCTTGTAGTGATATAGAATTCAGTGGCATACGTACAGCATTGGTAAAGCTGAACTACCTCTTGACTTATATGTGAATTCAGTAACATGGGTAGAACTCTCTGAGCACAATAAGTTGTATCCTTAATTGTCATTATGTACATGCTTCACTTATCATTCTGTTTGTATGTGACAAACAGAGGATTAGTTTCAGTTAAAGAAATTGTAGCTTTATTAATTGAATACTGATAACAGAAAAAATGCATATGTAGGTTGCCTGATAGATTTCTTATTGAATGTGTGTAGCAGAACTACAGTTTTACATTGAAATCCAGTGATATGAGATTCTTTATCAAATATTTTACAGCGGATTGATCTGAGAGATAACAACATCCAACTAGCTGGCCTTTTAGCACTTACGCACTCCTTGAAAGTTAATCATAGTGTAACGCAAGTGGATCTGGATGACAGACCAAAGAAAAAGATGGTATGAAATACTACTATTTTCATATATCACTACAGTTACTTGTCTATATATAATATTCATCAAATTAAATTTTGTATATGATAAACAGCTTACATTCTTTTGAACATCTGGCATGGTATTGCATGAATAAAGAAATGTAAAGTAGCTGTGTTAATGGTTTCATAAATACTGAATATTATGAGTTTATAAAGAAATAATGAAATATCAGTTAAGTAAGGAAACTGTGCAGATGGTACCATAATGTCTATTAAATGTAGGTTTTACATAAGAAATTACCATTTGATTGGGGTTCTTTTACCAATTGTGCTTTCTATCTCAAATAATTGAGAAGAAAGGAAACTGTTGAAAGTGCCCTAGTGTAGTAGCAGTAGTAGGTGGAAACTGCTGACAGACATTTTACACAGAGCTACAAACAGTACAGCAGACAGTCATTGCAATATGTAAATATCTCTTTCTGCCTTCTTCTGGTACTTGTTCACTATGGTCACAGATAACATGACATAATTTCTGTGATGCAAATTGAAAGGATATAAGAAACATGCCATACCCTACTGTAAGTACTTTTATTAATGTATACATTAATAGTATTCAGAGACTATGAACATAAAATTATATTGTTAATATTACTAACTAGTTACACCTGATAGCCAGGAAACATTAATATCCACCCTTATTTATTTGCGTGTTTGGTGAATACTATTAATTACTCTCATGCTGTGAAGTGCAACAGGTCAAATTTATGACCACAATACATTCAAAACTGTACCCTAAGCACAAAAATAAGGATGAAGAAAACTTGTTGGTCTTCAAAAGAAAAAGTATGAGAAGAATCTTTAGACCTGTCCAGGAAGGGAGCTCGTGGAGACGTAGAAAAAAACCAAGAATTGTATGAGCTGATGAGGCAACTGAACATCGTTCAAAAACTGAAAGCATGGAGAATAAGCTTGACAGGCCACATTGGTAGAAGACCAGACACCTCTTGGCTAAAAGCCATACTTATGGGAAGACCTGCTGGTACCCATCCAATTGGAAGACCCAGGAAGCGATGGGAGGATGAACTACAGAAAGATCTTTGCCAGCTTGGAGTGCATGACAACTGGATCCAAACTGCACAAGATCGCCATCTATGGAAGAGCATTGTGAGTTCGGTGCATGATCTTCAGGGTACTCAATCGCCGATTTGATGATGATTTAGAACTGTTGTGTGGTATGTGGGGAATATGAACAAACATGATTTCACTTTGTTTTTAAAGTTATGTTTTGTTGTCTGTCAGCGATAGCCTTATTCAGAAAAACACACAAAACACACACACACACACACACACACACACACACACACACACACACACACACACACACACACGTATTCACAAAAGCAAATACACTTCATGCACATATGACCACTATCTCCTGTTGCTCTGGCCAGAATGCAATTGTCATGTTGAACAAAAGCAGTATTCCAAATTAGGGATGGAAAGGGAGAGGGATAGCAGGCTATGGGTGGAGGAAGAAAAGAGTACTGTCTGGCAGAGCATGCAGGGACTAGATGGTGGCAGTACAAGGCTGCCACGTGCAGTGCAATGTTGGAAGGTTGGGGTGGAGGTGGGGGGATGGGGAGCAGAGAAGGGACAAAGACGGGAGGGTGTGTTGGCAGACAGTAGCACACAATGAGGGTGGCGGGATGTGAATTGGGAGGAGATGATATGACGGGGCAGAAATGGTTGTGGAGGGTGTGGGGATAGTAGGTTACCATAGGTTGAGGCCAGGATAATTTTGGGAATGGAGACTGTGTTGTAGGGATAACTTCCATCTGCACACTTCAGAAAAGATGGAGGGGAGGAGCCAGTTGGCCATTGTGAAGCAGCCATCGAAATGAAGCATGGTATATTCAACTGCATGTTGTGCCACAGAGTGGTTCACTTTGCTCTTAGCCACAGTTTGGCAGTGGCCATTCATCCAGGTGGACAGGTGGGATATGATCCCTGTGGCATGGGGTTGGGATTAGGAGTGGCAGAGGGATGGACTGGGATGTTGTGGAGGTTGGGTGGGCACTGAAACACCACTTAGGAGGGATGGGAGTGATCTTGGATGTCGCTCATTTAAGGGCATAATGATAGATAATGAAAATCCTGACAAAGGATGTGGTTCATTTGTTCCAGCCTGGGATGGTACTAGGTGACAAAGGGGCTGCTCCTTTGTAGCTGGTTCTTGGGGCTGATGGGAGGATTGGGGTTGTGTGGGGATATGGCACAGGAAATCCATTTGTGGACTACGTCTGGGGAATAGTGACTTTGTGAAGCCCTTTATGAGACCTTCAGCATACTCGACAAGGTAGTTATTGTCACTGCAGATACACCATATCCAGGTGCCCATGCTGTGTGGGAGGAATGGCAGCTGTTGAAATGCAGGTACCAGTGGTTGTTGAGGTGTTTAAGGTGGACAGATGTGTGGATGGAGCCATCGGAGAGGAAGAGGACAACATCCAGGAAATTGGCACGCTGGGTTGAGGAGGACAGAGTGATGTGAATGGGAAGGAAGTTGTTGAAGTTGTGAAGGAATGAGAGTTGGATGTCTTGGTCCTGAGTCCAGATCATGAAGATATCATCAGTGAACCAGAGTCAGACTAGGAGTTGGAGTTTTGAGAGGCTGAGAAGGATTCCTCTAGATATCTCATACACAGGTTGGCATTGAAGGGCGCTATGCAGGTGGCCATGGCTGGGCCATGGATTTATTTCTATACCTCCACTTCAAAGGAAAAGTAGTTGCGTGTCAAGATAAAGTTAGAAAGGTGTATGAAGAATGAGGTAGTGGGTTTGGAGCGTGAAGGGGGTTGGGAGTTTTCAATAGTGGCAAGACCATGGACATAGGGGATTAGTTGTTGTGCAGGGAAATTGAGTCAACAGTGACAAGAAGGGATCCAGGAGTTAAAGGATGGAGAATTGGTGAAGGAAGTGGTTGGTATCTTTGATGTGGGAGGCTAGGTTTCTGGCAATTGCTTGAGGTATTGGTCAACAAGAGCAGAAATTCTTTCAGTGGGAGCACAAGGTGGAAGATTGGAAGGGGTCACATTTTGATGGTGGTATGAACTGGGAGAGGCTTGGTTGAGTGTTCGGATTAGATTGGCTTTGATTGAAGGGATTGGTGGCAAAGAAGTGTTTCCAATGCAGGGATTGGGATAAGGAGAGTAGGTCTTTGACAATCCCAACATGGGTTAAAATTGGGTGTAGGGCTGAAGTGAGGCCTTTGCATAGGGCTGAAACTTCTATGGGACTGAGGTTTTTGGTGGAAAGGTTAAAAACAATTTCTTTGGTTTATTAGAGGTTCTGGGTTTTTTGAGGTGTTGGGAGGGAGTTTTAGAAGATGTGGTAAGTTGAAGAGGTCAGCTAGGCAGGGTCTGGGTGCTATGATGTCAACAGGTTTGACAATTTATGGAGGTGGTGGTTGGAATGCTGCTGTAGGTGTTGACGTGCACAGGTTTCTGTTTTGAAGATTTTGTTTATGTACCAAGAATTGCACAGTAATAGTATCTTGTGGAGGGAGTAGAGGTGGTTATGGGATGCCTGTATCATGGAAAGATGTTTCTACAATACAAGGTTTGTGAGTGATGGAGACTGGTGTAATCTGAAAAGGTGAAGGTTGTTGTGAAAGGATGGATAGTATCCAGAGTAGGGGATTTCCATGGTTAGGCCATTGATGGACAGGGGTACCATGATCCAGACATCTTTTAAGGAACAGGATTTGGGACTGGTTTTTAGCCAGGGAAAAAACACTGTTTTGAACTGGTGCAGAAAGATGGAGCTGGCATCCATTGGGGTAGGGATGGTGTTAGGAGATAGTCAGTGATGTGGGAAGTGAGTGAGTGAAAGTGTTATGTGGGTATAAGAAGAATCAGATAATATAATGGTAGTTCGGGGAGTGAAAAGGATAAAAAAAATAGTGTTGGAGCAATAGAATGGTTTTGTGGCATGAGGACATTTGATCATGCATAAGTTGTAATCATACACAGGAAAAAGAAAGGAAAGACCTGAATATCTGGATGGAGCAGTATGGGAGTAGGGATGGTGGATGGATTCTGCATTGAAATGTAGTGGTTAGTTGCTGGCAGGTGCTAGAACTGTGAACCTGTGGATGGGTGGTACGTAGAACAGCATGTGGTGCAGTTATAACGGCCATGCCCGGTGCTATAGGGTGTTACAAAAGTCAAGTGGGGCCACATTGTTAGGTATCGGCAATGCGTGTATGTAACAAAGGCATGCAGGAAAACATAGAAAAAGATGCGGACGGACAATATTGGGGAGACAAAGAGGATGTGATTATGGGCAGTAACAAAGCAGGGATGGCACAAGGTTTGGAAGGAAGAGAGCAGCTATGTGGTATAAATGTTGTAGGAAATTTCTTGTAGAATTTATGTATTTTGGATTAAAGGAGACCACTCAGCAAGAAGGAGAAATGTTGAGTTATCAATAGGCAGAATGTGCTCAGTTTCTGTGGGTGCTTCACAACCTAGGCCGTCTGGATCCTTCCCTCCACCACCAGCTGCTCTGAATTACATAGTTAGGAGTTGTCCTTACAACACATCCTCCACTCCTATAATAGTTCTGGCCTCAGTCTCAGGTAACTCACTGACCCTTCACCTGACAGTTTGCCCTTCCTCTGTCCTGTCACCCTGTCCCACTTCATGTCCCTATACCATCTTCAGCTTGCAAAACTCCCCGCTGGACCCTACAATGTGAATTACCTGCTGAGCCCATAAACTTGCCACCTGTCCTTTCCACACTCCTAGCCACCAAACAAGCTGCCTCCCTACAAGCCTCTAGTGACTCACCTCCAGTCCCTCTCCCTGCCTCCCGCCTTTCTCTCCCTCTACCCTCCCCACTGCAACCAGTTCACTCCCAAAAATACAGCATTAGTCTAGCTGGCACGATGTAGGTGCATAGGTGTGTGTTTTGTGTGTGTATTTTACTCTAGCTCATCAAAGAATGGCTCTAAAAAATAGCAGATTTTATTTCTTTAGTGTGAGCCTGTCGACAACTCAATACTTATGCTTTTCTTTAATCCAAAAGTATTTATAGCCTAATAATTACCACAGTGTATTGAAAATCTTCATGTGTAGTGAGAAACATGTTGTTATCTTTGAAGTGAAAATATGTTCAAGATTCTTTGACTTATTCCACACTCAAAAGGACTGTTTCACTTGGGATCTGTGGAAGGTACGTTAGCATATCTTTTTTTTCTATGTAAATATTTATTATATGTTTTTGTTTTTGGACATGTTCTGCATCCTGACGGACCTCCTCACTATGAATCTAATGGAATGAATAGTACATGTAATTTAATATACTTGAACCAGTGATGTCCTTCACTTGGATACCAGACTTTCAAAATACCCCAATGTGTAATTTCTAAATGAATTTATGCTATTACCTGTTAAGTTTTTTTATGCTGGAACTTGTGAGAGTGTTTCATTTTTTAATACTTCTTCATGGTTGTACAGGAAGATGACGATAAACAGTATGAACAACTGGTGGCTGAAGTGCGTAGATTCTGCACTCGTAATCAAGAGCAAGCATCGGAACATCAAGACACAGTTGGAGCTGAAGTGCCAGAGCGTCGATTACGTATTCCAAAATCTGTTTCTCGAAAAATCTCGTTAACCTGTGAAACATTGATGCGGAATGTGGAAACAGCTAATCACCAGCAGCCACAGCCACATCACCTCTTGCCAGAAACGCGACCACGTGGAGGTGGTGGTCGTCTACGCAGCCCTGCTCCATCTCCAAGCCCTAGTCCTGTCTCGAGTCCTATCCCTAGTCCATCTCGGAATCGCTTCCAGGTACAGTTCCTTTTTAAAAACATTAAGTCATAAGTTATGGTTTATGCAACACAGATACCTGTTCACAGTAATACATTTTGGGAATGAATTTGTGCTTTTCGGAAATGACTCGTTACTCATCACAGACGGTGATTCAGACTATAATCTAACATGGATACATGTGTGTAAGATAAAAGAGTTCTTTGCAGGCTCTTTTTTTAAATTCTCATTTGCTCTTTTAATTCATTTTTGATTTTCATTAAGGTCTGACAATGAATGACAAAACAATGTTTCTGCTGCACCAGAATAGTTAAGGATGAGACGTTCCTAGTCCATATAGGAAGTATAAAACTCTCAGTTGCTTTGCAAATTGTGCTAGTTATTCAAGAGCACTATTCGATTCTCATTTATGCATTTTTAAACTTTCTTAACATGTTTGTCTTTACTCGCTTTTCCTCACATTGCTGCACATCAACTCACTGTTTTCAGTTTTATGTACAGTAAGACTGCGACAATCTGGCACTCAATAATCCGGCAGTGTCGATAGTCCAGCACATGAGGTGTGATCAAAAACTAACAGGAATGTTTGTTTTTCTTAAATAATTTTTATTTGTTGGTCAACATCAACTTTGTTCCCTTCAAAGAAATCCCCCTCAGATATAATACACTTTCACCAGTGCTTTTTCTGATATTGTAAGTCCTTCTGGAACTCACTTTTCATTATGGTGTTCAGCTCCTTCAGTAATTCTGTTTTTATCTCATCAAGGGTGGCACAATGATATACTTTCATGGTTCACTTCAGTCTTGGAAACAGAAAGAGGTCGCAGGGAACTATGTCCTGGAAATAAGGTGGCTGAGGCAACATAATGGTTTTGTTTTTTGCCAAAATACCCTGAGCAAGCATTGAGGTGTAAACGGGATATCATCATGATGCAATTTCCGTAAGTGGTTTTGTCACATTTGTGGTCATTTTCTTCAGATTAATTCACACACATAGTGCATAACTTCCAGTTAGTATTCCTTACTGATCATAAAAGTGTAAGGCAGGAACTCATGGTGCACTATCCCATTGTTATGGAAGAAACCATTGAGAAACACCCTTCGCATGTGTTCGAAATTGTCAAATTTTTTTCAGTCTTGGCTCTTCATTCTTTGATTGGGATGATTGGGCCTCAGTTTTGACATCATATCCATATACTCACATTTTGCCACCTTTCCTGAGAAGTTCTGAATTACTGTCAGCTTCATTCAGCAGTTCCTGAGTGATGTCTACATGATGTCCTTTTTGTTCAAAATTCAACAGGTTCGAAACAGTCTTTGCTGCACCATGTTTCATGCCCAAAACGTCTGAAAAAATCGCTTGGTATAATCCAAAGAATATGCCGACATCATCAGCTACCTCTCTGATGATGATCTGGTGATTTTCCAGAACCATTTTTGTTACTTCTTCCACACAATTGTCAGTAATTGATGTGCTAGGGCATCCAGGATGGTCGTCATGTTCAGCGTCCTCTCACACCTCTTAGGAATGTTTATACCACTTGTAAGTTCTGGTGTTACTCATAGCAGATTCACCAAAAGCCACAGTCAACATTTTGAATGTGGCACTACACTTCATCCCATTTTTCAAGCAAAATTTAATACAAATTATTTGATCCATCTTTTTCTAAAGTAAAAATTCACCAAGTACTCAAAAACACTTATACATTTCTGACTGTCAAAAATAAACTAAATATTCAGATCTGCTGAAAATGCAAACATACATCAGAAACACATCTACCAAAAAGATTTTAAAAAATTTGAAAAATGAATGTAGAAAGCCTGCAAAATTAATAAAATAATTCCTATTGCTTTTTGATCACACCTTGTTCATCAGAAATTTTCTCATATTTTTAGCTTGGCTCAATTGGCAGTACACTTGGATGCCTTTGAGAAACATTGGAACTGTTTGGTTCAGCGTCTCATCAGTAATAGTTGTCTGCCTCCCTGAGCGATTATATTCTTGTCAAGATAAGCCAGTTGCATTGTTAGCTTTGTGCTAGTATCAGTGATTCTTTGTTCACTAGACCTAAATTTACAGTACTTACATTTGAATCAGTGCTGTGAGGTTTTATGTAGTAGTTATTTAATAAAATCATTGTACTGTATCTATATTCAGTCAAAAGATTACAACACAGTAAAAAGTTCATATGTGCAATGAATACGTTTTCCAGAGCAAAAATGTAACAATTCACTAAAAACTGGACATCATATGAATCCTGGAAAAAGGCAAGAACTGAGACAATATTATGAGTAAATTTAGTATCACATATACAACTATATATGATATTAAAAAAATAAAAACAACAGCTAGAGAAATTTGTGTCACAATCTGCTTCGGTTAAAAGCCCGGACATGAGGCATACTCTAAAAATACCTAAGTAAGGAACTGTAGATGAATTTTTGCATAAGTACTTCATTGCTAAGAGAGCAGAGGGAAATGCATCAATGAGGCATATATTATTTGAAAAGCCAAATTTTTTTACAAGGAATTAGTTATGCTCGCGCATGAAGTTGTTCCATTATTGAAAGGGTTGCTTCATAATTCAAAATCTGTCAGGCCATCCGTAAACTAGATGCTTCTGGTATAATAAAATAAAATCAACCAATGAGGGTGTTGCAGATGAGTACAAAACAATGTTTCAAAAGCTTGTTGATGAGCATAAGTTGTTCCCACATCAAATTTACAACACTGATGAGACTGGACTGTTACAGCAATGTTTGCCAAATTCAACCTTACTGGAAGCTGAGAGGTCCATCGCAAAGCATTTGAAAAAGAATAAAGGTAGAATAACTGTCTTAGTGTGTGAAAATGTGTCAGATGATCATAAACTTCCTTTGTTTTTGAGTGGGAAACATCAACAGCCTAAACCTGAAAAAAATATAACGCATGTCCCACATATTTATGGTGCACAGATTAATTCCTAGATGAAAGCCGAGTTGTTCAAAGACTGATTCGTTCACCATTTTGTCCAGCTGTGAAAGAAAGCTTTCAAAAAATTGGACTATCTACAAATTGTAAGGTGATTCTCATGCTGACACCTGTTGAGGTCACCCTCCAGAATCTGACTTTGTCTCGTGTAGAATTTTTTTCATGTATCTTCCTGCCAGTGTTACAGCTCTAATTCAACCCATGGACCGAGGGAACAAACAAAATTTCAGGTGCTGGTACAGAGGAATTTTTGTGCACAAGCTGCTAAGCTACTGCATCATCAAAAAGTTCCAATGCAATGTTAACATCAAAGATGCTATTTAACTGCTGCAGTTGCTTGGACCTGTGTGAAAAATGCAACATTGCACATGTTCTGGAGAAAACTATGGCCTAAACTGCTTGAAGAAGCCGAGATGGAAAGTGATGTAAACAATTAGGAGTCGAGAACTGATCGCTCTGAAATTGTAAAAGTGATAAATTCTGCATCCACTTATGAACTGAGTGCATTTTCAGCCAAAGAAGTTGACAAACGGATTGACATTGATAGATATTTAGCAATCAAAGAAGAGCAGACTGATGATCTGATGTTACAAAGAGTTTTCAACCCACAGGAGCTGTCAGAAACTGAGAGTGATAAAGAAGATATGGCTAAAACTTATATCTCCTGGGCTTAGGCTTCAGAAGCACTGTTACGAAAGTCACTGAGAGTAACCAACAATACAGCACTTCTGAAGTTATGAATTTGCAGATTATACAAAATGATGTTAAAAAAAAAAAAAGAAGGAGCTCATTCCAAGAAACAAGTTAGCATTTCCTGCAATGTTCAGGAGAGCTCAGAACAAACTTTCAGCTTAACCACTGGGGTTAAATACCAGTCCAAAGTATTCCAATTAAATTGCACCAAATCCTTGGTAATAGTTTTTATAATTAGCGTGTTCTTGATACTTTCAAACCAGTGGTGCCTATTGTCTTTCATAACTGGCATACAAAAAAATTGTGTATATTGAACTTTTCTAAAACTTTGAGCCTTAAATTGATTTAATAGAACATTACAGTATTCGGCTTTTAATTCAGTGTTATTTTTATAGAAAAGTAATACATACTTTAATTTTTTATACTGTAGTCTCTCCTATAATACAGGGTGATTCAAAAAGAATACCACAACTTTAAAAATGTGTATTTAATAAAAGAAACATAATATAACCTTCTGTTATACATCATTACAAAGAGTATTTAAAAAGGTTTTTTTTCACTCAAAAACAAGTTCATAGATGTTCAATATGCCCCCCCCCCCCCCCCCCCAGACACTCGAGCAATATCAACCTGATACTCCAACTCGTTCCACACTCTCTGGAGATGTTAGAGAATTGGCTGTTCCCTCAGCTCGAACAAGAAGCACAACAATTCATATTTCAGCAGGATGGAGCGCCACCACATTGGCACTTATCTGTCCGTAACTACCTGAACGTCAACTACCCGAGGCGATGGATCGGCCGCCAGGCAGCCCGTGACAGAGCACTTCATCACTGGCCTCCAAGAAGCCCTGATCTTACCCCCTGCGATTTTTTCTTATGGGGGTATGTTAAGGATATGGTGTTTCGGCCACCTCTCCCAGCCACCATTGATGATTTGAAACAAGAAATAACAGCAGCTATCCAAACTGTTATGCCTGATATGCTACAGAGAGTGTGGAACGAGTTGGAGTATCGGGTTGATATTGCTCGAGTGTCTGGAGGGGGCCATATTGAACATCTCTGAACTTGTTTTAGAGTGAAAAAAAAAACCTTTTTAAATACTCTTTGTAATGATGTATAACAGAGGGTTATATTATGTTTCTTTCATTAAATACACATTTTTAAAGTTGTGGTATTCTTTTTGAATCACCCTGTATTAAACAAGTAACAGTCACTTGTTTTTGTACATTAAAACTGTAGGTTTTACTTATATCCCTTTTTTAAACCAGGTTTTTATAAATAACCTTCATTATCTGGCATATTTGTGACACAGCCCCAAGCATAATAGGTTATCAAGATTGTCAACCA